>NC_044561.1:11720179-11726387 GCF_007565055.1 Rhinopithecus roxellana
CAATCCTAAAAAATTATCTTTTTTGTCTCTTGATTTTTTTTTTTTTTTTTTTTTTTTTTTTAGTTTTTAGATGTATTATGGATATTTATTTTATTTTCTACCGGTACCTCCCATGCATACATGGAGATATATATATCACTAACCTTCTGTTGTTTGATACACAACACACGGTGTGTGTATATATATGTTATAATAAAAAAGTATGACTTAAAAAGAGTAAGATGAGTTAATTGTGTTTCTAACCACCCAATTAAACAATGGAATTGTCCTCAGTGCCCTTGAAGCTCCCAACATGGCTGCTTTTCTATTTGATGAGAACTTAATTTGTTCTCTGATTCCAATTAATATTTTCTCTCATCATCTTTCTCTGGGTGGTTTCATTTTGTTAGCGCTGTTCTAGCACAGATCTTTAGCTCTCTTCCTAAAACTGTCTTTAAAGTCTTCATGTGATCTCTCTTGTCATTCTTTTCTTCTAAAACTGTGCCTGTTTCCTTTTCCCTCCTCAACTCAGAGGAGTTTTTCCTTTGTTTTTCTACTTTGAATAATCTTGATGGGTGTGTTGTGTGTGCGTGCGCGCATGCACGCGTACTTCTTACAGACTGGTCAAAAGGTATCAAAATGTATTTTTGTGTCTTCAGCAAACATCTTATAAATATGCTTTCTCCCCATTGATGCTGATCTTTGAGTGCAAACTCATTTAGTAATAGGTTATTAGTGTTTTATATTAACATTAGGTTGGTGCAAAAGTAATCATGGTTCAAAAGCCATGATTTCTTTTGCGCCAATCAAATACTAAAATGAATATAGTTTGTTTATAAAAACTCTATATATGGTTACAATATCTGTCCTTTTTCTGTCATACGTGTTATTAAATTTTCTTCATATTACTTACACAAAATTAAGTTTTGTTGGAATGATTTCAAACTCTGTTACGTTGAAACAAATGAGAGAGGATCATAATTTATTGATTTGTTTCTTTGTAGGTTAGAACATGTTTGTTTAAGAAATTACTAAATATTAGTCTGAAACATTTTGACTTAGTCATTCTGTGCATTCCTGCAGATCTAAGAAGCTTTTAGAAATTACAGAAAAAGGCCGGGTGTGGTGGCTCACACCTGTAATCCCAGCATTTTGGGAGTCCGAGGTGGGTGGATCATGAGGGTCAGGAGTTGAAGACCAGCCTGGCCAAGATGGTGAAACCCTGTCTCTACTAAAAATACAAAAAAAGTAGCCGGGTGTGGTGGCAGGCGCCTGTAGTCCCAGCTACTCGGGAGGCTGAGGCAGAGAATTGCTTTGTTTGAACCCAGGAGACTGAGGTTGCAGTGAGCCAAGATCTTGCCACTGCATTCAGCCTGGGCGACAAAGCGAGACTGTGTCTCTTTGCAGCAAAGAAGTTAAAGGAATGTTGAAATGGAGAGCTTAATTTCCATGGAGATTTTAAAAACTAGTCTACTTGAAATGAATATTCAGATGAATACGCTAACACATAAAGTACTTTTTAACTAGTTTTGGGACCAAAAGAAGTCCTCACATACTTTGGGGACATAAAAAATCTCTCAGTACTTTGAGCAGTGAAAGAGATTTTTTTTTTTTTTTTAATTTTATGGACTTGATTCTAATGGAAAGAATACCTTTTTAATGTATTCATTTTCTATAAGAAGGTTATACTGGCCGGGCGCAGTGGCTCATGCCTCTAATCCCAGCACTTTGGGTGGCCAAGGCGGGCGGATCATGAGGTCAAGAGATCGAGACCATCCTGGCCAACATGGTTGAAACTCTGTCTCTACTAAAACTACAAAAATCAGCTGGGCATGGTAGCAGGCGCCTGTAGTCCCAGCTACTTGGGAGGCTGCGGCAGGAGAATCGGTTGAACCCGGGAGGTGGAGGTTGCAGTGAGCCGAGATCACGCTACTGCACTCCAGCCTGACAACAGAGCGAGACTCCGTCTCAGGAAAAAAAAAAAAAGTGCTGATTCTGTGTCTTGAACCCTGGCCAATGACATAAAAGCAAGCAGGACACCATCCTATGACTTCAGGTCGGTAGTATCGAATTGATTTTCTTAGTAATAGTTGGAGATATAATTAACATACCATGCAGTTCACTCTGAAAGTGCACAATTCAGTGGCTTTTAGTATTTTCACAGTTATGCAGTCGTCGCCACAATCTATTTTAGAAGGTTTTCATCACTCTAAAAAGAAATTCTGCATTTTTTATCACCCACCGGTTTCCCATTCCTTGCTCCATTCTAGGGAACCACCAGTATACTTTGTATATATTTGTGTGTTCTAGACATTGTATCTTGTTCAAATCATAATATGTGGCCTTTTGAGACTGGATTCTTTAACTGCACGTAACATTTTCAAGGTCCTGTGTTGTAGCAAGTATTGGCATTTCATTTCTTCTTATTGCTGAGTATATTTTATTGTCTAGTTATATCAATCACTTTACTCACTTATCAGTTGATGGATATTCAGGTTGTTTCCATTTTGGGCTATTACCAATAATGCTGCCATGAACTTAATAATGCTGCCATGAACGTTTATGTACAGGTTTTTGCGTTTACCTATGTTTTCATGTCTCTTGGGTGTATACTTCTGAGTGGAGTTACTGAGTCATATGGTAAGTCTATGTTTAAGCTTTCGAGGAAATGCCAGTACATTTTCCAAAGCAGCGATAGCATTTTCCATTAGCAGTGTATGAGGGTTGTAATTTCTCCACATTTTTTACCAGGAAAGATTCCATCATAGTGGTGGGAAGTGGCACCCCTCTGTGGTTTGGATTTGCATTTCCTTAATGACTAATAAGTTTAAGTATGTTTTCATGTGCATCTTAGCCATTTGTATATCTTCTTTGGAGACATGTCTGTTCCCATCCTTTGCCCATTTTCTAATTGGGTCATCTTTTTCTTTCTCAATGGTAAGTGTCTCAGTGGCTTGCCTTTTTACTTTATTGATAGTATATTTTCAAGCACAGCAGCTTTAAATTCTACTGTTAATCCATATTTTTAGTTGTTATATCTAAGAAGCCACTGCCAAATGTCGCAAAGATTTATTTCTATGTTTTCTTTGAAGAAATTTACAGTTTTAGCACTTAAATTTAGCTATTTTATTTTGAGATAATTTTTAAAGACAGTATTCGGTGGGACTCCAACTTCATTCTTTTGCGTATGGATATCCATTTGTCCCAGAGCCATTTGTTGAAAATACTATTCTCTTCCCATGTAGTCATTTTGATATCCTGGTTGAAAATCAATTGACCATACATGTGCAGGTCTATTTTTGGATTCTAAATTCTAAAACATTGATCTGTCGATTCTTATGCCAGTACCAAATTAACTTACATGGTAACTCTTTTTCAGTCATGTTACATATTACCAGTTGTATATTATCATAATAAACATTCAGTATAGTATAGAGAAACGTCTTTACTTTTTGTTTCTTGAAGGAGCCCATGGCCAGCTTATGCATCGCTGACTCCATGACATGATGGGAAGTCAGGCTTACAAAGTCAAGAGTCCATTCCCTTTTTTCTCTTTTCAAATCTTTAGTCTCTCTCTGAATGTCTCTCTCTTGAGTGCCATTTTCATCAAATCTTGGTGACATCATCTTCTGACAATCTACTATTTCATGCATTATGCTTTATTAACTCACTGTAATTAGTACAACCATCGGTAGATGTTCCCCATCCTGGCAGAAGAGTCAGTCCAGGCTGTAAGCTTTTCTCGGAAAATGAGCTAATGCAGCCTCTTGCAGTTCACAGGTAGATCTTATTTTGACCTAGTACCTGATTTTTATGTATAACACCTGGGATGATCCTTGCTTGTACAGTTGCTGCATTCTCAGAAATCACAATTCTATGTAATTACCTCCTGCTGCTTAAACAGATTAAGATGCACAGCTATGTTTTATAGCTTCAAATATCATTATTTTTAGAATAGATTATTTATCTCATTCAAAGAAAAAGTTTCAGAAGTGCAGCACTAAAAAATCAGGTTATATTCAGGCAATTTATCAGAGACAAATAAAAGTGAAATTAGTTGTTTGAATTTCAGAATGTCAGAGCTAATTCGTATGATATGAAGAAGTGTTGTGGTACAACATGAAGATTACATTGTCGTCATATAGACAAACGTACAGTGAAGGAGAAATTGTATTTAATTAATTAACTTTTAAAACCCACTATATTTATTTTAGTTCTGAGAGATTTAAACATGATTCAATAATGTTCTATTTATTTTCTCATTGAGGAAAGGAAAATATTGAATGCCAGATTGATTCATCAATACTCAGTGCTGCTTAGCTTTTTTAAGATTTTATTTCAGTGAAATCAGATAACCTGATTTTGATAGTTAAACCAAATATTTTTAGTTGTTTTCCAGCTGTTGCACTTCAAATCTTGCCTCTTTGTTTCCCAGTCTTCCTGATTGACTTGAGGGGAAACTCTAAAGAAGTACACTTGTCTAGTAATAAGAATTTTTAATTAAAGGGAATTTTAAGAGATTTTTCTCCTCAGTAACTCCAATGTCTGTCTGTCTTCTAATTATCTACTGCTTCTCATTAGCATTGTTTGTCATAAGTAAATTAATCTCAACCTTTATTAGATCCTACTGCAAAGGTGACTAATTTCTACTGCGTGAGTTATGTTTTCTATTGTTATTTTTTAAATCAAATTTTCATTTTCTCGTTTTCTAACAATCACCCACTATTTCGTGGGTTAAAACAACAACATCTGGCCAGGCACAGTGGCTCACGCCTGTAGTCCCAGCACTTTGGGAGGCCAAGGCAGGTGGATCACAAGGTCAGGAGATTGAGACCATCCTGGCTAACACGGTGAAACCCCGTCTCTACTAAAAATACAAAAAATTAGCCGGGCGTGGTGCCGGGCGCCTGTAGTCCCAGCTACTCAGGAGGCTGAGGCAGGAGAATGGCGTGAACCCGGGAGGCAGAGCTTGTAGTGAGCCGAGATCGTGCCACTGCACTCTAGCCTGGGTGACAGAGTGAGACTCCATCTCAAAACAAACAAACAAAAAAATTCTTTTTATTAATAAATCTGCCATTTGGGAAAAGCTTGGCTAGGACATCTAGTTGCTGTTCCTCTCAGCTTCCCTGGGGACAGGTCAAAGACTGGGAAACTACAATCACCTGAGGGTTTGGTCATCTATGTGTCTTGTTGCTAATGCTGGCCATTGGCTGGGATGTTGGCTGAGGCAGGCATCCAGATCACCTGCGTTGGAGCTTCTAGGCTCTCACAGTGACTTGCTTTGAATAAATGCAATGTGGTAAGAGTTACATCATGGGATTTGCAACATTAGCTTAGAAAAGGCTCTATCTCAAACTGCTTGCCCTTGGTACCCCCTTCCCCTGTTTTGAGTGAGGATGGTCAGACCGTATTCCAGTTATTAGCAGTAAGTCACTAAGTTTGGCACATTTTTTTTTATTTTAATGAGATAAATGTTTTATATATATATATATATATTTTTTTTTTTTTTTTTTTGAGACGGAGTCTTGCTCTGTCACCCAGGCTGGAGTGCAGTGGCCCGATCTCAGCTCACTGCAAGCTCCGCCTCCCGGGTTTATGCCATTCTCCTGCCTCAGCCTCCCGAGTAGCTGGGACTACAGGTGCCCGCCACCTCGCCCGGCTAGTTTTTTGTATTTCTTAGTAGAGACGGGGTTTCACGGTGTTAGCCAGGATGGTCTTGATCTCCTGACCTCGTGATCCGCCCGTCTCGGCCTCCCAAAGTGCTGGGATTACAGGCTTGAGCCACCGCGCCCGGCCCTTATATTTTTAGTTGACACGTACATACATGTTTATGGGATATAGAGTAAGTGTGATATCTCTTCCATATATGTATATGATGTATAATGCGCAAATCAGGCTAATTAGTATAGTCACCTCAAACATTTATTACTTATTTCTGTTGGGAACATTTCCAATCCTCTCTTCTAGCTTTTTGCAAGTATACCTTAAATTATAGTTAACTGTGTTCACCCTACCATGCCACACACACAACACACCAGAACTCATCCTCCTATCTAGCTCTTAGCTATGATCAATTTAGTAAATGTTGCTGGTGAGTATTTTAAACTTCAGTTTCTTTTTCACATTTATAAAATTGCTTTCTGAATCCCTGACTTAAAACAAACTGAAACAAATATACAATAATTATCATGCAGGTTGTCATTACTTTAAAATGTACCCTTTTGATTTG